>NC_050455.1:28395197-28403515 GCF_903995425.1 Onychomys torridus | reverse complement strand
GACCTGCTGAAGTGGAAGCTGGATGGATGTACACCTGGAGCTGCTGTGGTCCAACACTGTGGGTAGAGACTGTCAGAGAACAAAGCTAAAGCCGGTGAAAAATGAAGGGAGATCAAGTGCTGTAGATGTTGCTGGACCTCTGGTTAAACATGGGTCAGTTGCTCCTGAGAGATGGGCGAGCACCATTCCAAAGGGACCAGAGATGGCCTCCATTGCTGACTGGAGAGGCCTTGGAATACCACCTGGGGGAGGCGCAGGTGGGCTCTTCACCTTCATTGTGCCACGGTGGCTTTCCTCATGCGTGGGTTCATGCTCCCATTCCTGGAGCTAGCATACTGCTGCTGCACTTTTCAGCCATTACATCCTCTATCTAAACTTTGTCAGATTTGTATGAGTTCTCCATTGCTTGTAACCAAAAAGTCCAGGTGAAAAACCTAATTTCATCTGTTTTCCCTGCTTCATCCACCAGCAGGGAACCAACGATCCAATGCCATGGTTATTCCCAGCTGGCCCATCAGGCATGCATGTGCAGGACAGCCTCCCACTGTTTCTGCTTTGTATTCCTTCTGTCCCAGAGATCTGTTCCTCCGCCTGAACCCCTTGATCCCCCAGCCTCAGCAGTGTACCTATTGCTTCTCATGGACTCTCCCTGCTTATTCGAATCACCTCCACCAGGCTCTTTCCACCCTGCCAGTTTGTTTGTTTGAATAAGAAGAGGCAGAACTGGCTGGAAGCCACCTCTGTCCCCAGGCTTGGAAAGCCCAGTGCCAAATTATCGGATGCTGGCCCCCACCCAGCACTGCCGGTAGGTACACTCTGTACAAGCTTCAGCCTTCTGGTCCCGAGCGAGCCAGCATCTAGCCTGCTGCTTTTCCTTTCTTCCCTCCTGACGCCAGGTTTAGCTCGGCGGCGTTATTTCCAATTCTGCCCTATCTGTTGCTGCGGTACCATCCCTGACTTTTGCCGTTTCTCTTCCAGTGACCTTGGGAATTTTTAAATCATAACTCAGTGATCTAGAGCAATCTATCATCCAAATATTATTTCATAACCGCATGGTAGCATTCTCCTTCCTCATATAAGGTCGTTTCCTCTTCTCCCGCCTCCAGTCAGGTAAGAAAAGACTTTCATAGCTGCCAGGGGAGGAAAACAACCACCTTCAGAATCACAGATGGGGAGAGTTTCCCTTTAGCTTTTCCAGAAACATCGGGAGATAACGAAGGGACCGTGTAAGTTTCTCCGAGTACATACAGGTAATGACTTGCTTGCCTTTCTTCACTTTGTCAGTCTTTCTTCCTCTTGTCTAATAAATACAAATTGAATAGTCTTTTATGGGCTTGTCAAGCTCTAGAGAATTGAGCTGTAATCACTATGCATTTGGCAAATTTTTAATTGCCCATTACACACCAGGGACTGTGCTAAGTAATAGAGAATGAGACAGGCAAAACCCCTTTTTTCATTCAGATCAGACCCCTGTGAGGACAGAAAAGAGGCCTCAACAAATACTAATAAATAAATGAAGTGCTGCTGTGAGGTAACGTATTCAGAGGCTTGAGGACCTGCTGTGACAGAGTGGTCAGAGAAGGTAGCCCTTGATCTAATCCAAAGAAAGCACATGAAGGCTTGAGTCAGTGTCCCAGAAGGCCAGCATGGGCAAAGGTCCTGAGCATAGAGCAAGCCAGCTGCGTCACAGCAGAAGTTAGCAAGCTGCAACCCAGAGGCTAAATCTAATCACTTGTTTCCTCCTCCCCTCCTATCCTGTCCTCCTCCCCTCCCCCTCGTCTTCCTCCTCCTTCTGGAGTTGAGGAATAGAGGGGTGACGGTGGTGATATATGTAGTATGGTGTGTGTGTGTGTGTGTGTGTGTGTGTGTGTGTGTGTGCACTTGTTAGCATAGGTATGTGCACACGTGTGTGCAGGAATGCATTCAGGTATGTGCACGTGAGTGTGGAGGCCAGAGGTAACTGTCAGGTGTCTTTCCTTGATGATCTCTTTACCTTTAGTCTTTGAGACAGGGTCTGTCTCTGAACCTGGAGCTCATCAAGTTAACTAGGCTGGCTGGCCAATGAGATTCAAGGATCTGCTGGTCTCTTCCCCGCCTTCTCCCTGTCCCCACCTCAGCACTACTGTTACAGGCACAGAGTGTTTTTTACATGGATTCTGAGCATCCAAACTCAAGCCCATCAAAGTGGCAAGCACTTAGCTGACTAAGCCATCTCCCCCAGCATCCAGCCTGTTTTCCTTCTTTGGGTATGTCATGAGCTAAGAATGGATTTTAGATTTTGAAGTGACTAAAAACAAAACAATAATGGCAAGTTCAAGTTTCAGCAACCGTAAGTAAGTGTTGCTGGACCATAGCCACATTTACTCATTGATGTATCTTCCACGGCTGATGACTTTTCAACTCTTTGGCTGGGTTGATCAGCTGTAAACTGCATGTGTCTGTAGCAGAAAGTTTACTGACTCCTGTGTTAAAGGGAGAGGAACACATCTTTCTAGGCTAGAGGAAACACTGAATTTTATTTTAATTATTTGCATTTCCTCTGCCTTTAAATAACAGAACCCCTGTGTTTCACTGACTTAAACAATGTGGGGTAAAAGGAGCCATTTTGAATCTAAAGACAAGTCCATTAACCCATAAACATCTATTAGTGACCTCAGTCAATGCGACCTGTAACAGAAGAATCACCTAGTTGAGCTGTCTGGCTTCCTGGCCCATAGCATTGTGAAATACTATACAGAAGATGTTGCTTTAAGTTCCTCATTTTGTGGTGACTGTTTCAAAAATGATACACAATCAAGACAAACCATGCAAATCAAAAAATAAGTATGTTGCTTTTCTGGTTGGTTGACTGAAAGGACAGTAGCAAAATGACTAGAGCAGTATCAGGAACACATTCAGATCTGACACTGTCCAGAGAAATAGGAAAGATTATCCTTAGGAGAGAGGGAATGTAAGCTAAATGCAATCACCCACCTCCCTTGAGTCACTGGAGAAGGGAAAGACCCCTAGTCATAATTTAATTAGAGAGGGAGTAGGTGAGTAGATATTGGGCCAACATGCACTGTGTCCAGAGTACCTTTCTTCCTACCATTCTTCATTCGCTCACTGACCTAGAATATTTTAGGCTGAATCACATGAATATGCATTTCTTATAAGTCAAAAATAGTCCAATAACTTTAATCTCAAGTTGCTAGCTGTCTTAGTTAGGTTTCTAGTGCTGGGGTAAACACCATGACCAAAAGCACCTTGGGGAGGAAAGGGTATTTCATCTTACAGCTCTCAGGTCACACTCCATCACTGAGGGAAGTTAGGTGAGGAACTTGAGGCAGGAACCCGGAGGCAGGAACTGAAGCAGAGACCACAGAGGGAGGCTGTTTACTAGCTTGCTCTTTATGACTTGCCCAGCCTGGTTTCTCAGCTCTTCTTTTCTCGAGCCCTAAACTGCAGAGACACCCAACATAAAAGTTGGACCTCAAAATATTTCTATCACCAAGCCCAAATCATTCCTCTAAAACTACTGCATCTGATTTTTGGTCCTGCAATGTTCTTTCTCCAGCAGATCCTTTGAAACTTTGGTACAGTGGGTTTCTGAGTTGTTGATACACAGACTCAGAAGAGAAGGTATCAAAAATACAGATGTTGCCTGGTGGTGGCAGCGCATGCCTTCAATCCTAGCACTCAGGAGGCAGAGGCAGGCAGATCTCTGTGAGTTCAAGGCCAGCCTGGTCTACAAAGCGAGTTCCAGGAAAGGCGCAAAGCTACACAGAGAAACCTTGTCTCAGGAAAAAAAAATAGACAAATAAATAAATAAACAACAACAACAAAACAGATGTCCTTGGGGCTGGAGAGATAGCTCAGTGGTTAAGAGAAATTGCTATGTAAACATGAGTACCTGGGTTTGAATCCCTTATACCCACATAAAAATTAAGCATGTCTGCCTACACCTGTAACCTTAGTATTGGGTGGAGCAGGGAGCTTGTTGGGGAGAGAGGAGATATAGAAACAGGTAGATACTGAGAGCACTCCGGCCGGAGAGCCTAACTAAAATGGAGAACTTCCAGTTCAGTGAGAGACTCTGCCTAAAGGCCAAAGGGCAGCAAGTGACAGAGGAAGGCAACCAGCATCATCTTCTGACCTCTGTATGTACCCATGTATGCACACGCATGCATCATACCACACACACACACACACACACACACACACACACACACACACACACACAGAGAGAGAGAGCAGGGGGCAAGAAAAATAGACATGCCTGCCCAATTATCAAACTTAGCTTCCCATTTCTTTTTGTTTTTTAATTAAAGAATGATTACATCATTTTGCCCCTTCCTTTCCCTCCAACCCCTTCCCTGTACTTCCTGTTACTACCTCTCAAATTCAAGTCTCTTTTTCTTTCATTGTTATTGTTACATATGTGCATAAAAATACAAATACAACCTGCTCTGTTGTGGAATATTACTTTAACTATGTAAAGACGTGTTACACTTGTTTATGCTGCATTTGTTTATCTATATAAAGGTGTGTTGCCTTTGTTTATACTGCATTTGTTTAATTATGTAAAGATGTGTTGCTATTTCACCTTTCCTGCCTAAGGCACTTGACTTGTCTAATAAAAAACTGAACACCGAGTAACTAGGCAGTCTAGGGATAGGCGGGGCTGGCAGGCAGAAAGAATAAGTAGGAGGAGGAATCTAGACTCAGGAGAGCAGAGAGAGAGAACAAGAGACTCCTGGGGCCAGCCAGGTAGGCAGCCAGACACAGAGGAAGCAAGAAAAGTAGGACATACAGAATGAAAGAAAGGTTAAAAAACAAACAAACAAACAAAAAACCCGAGGTCAATGTAGATGAAAAGAAACAGTTTAAGTTATAAGAGCTAATGGGACAAGCAAAAGATAAGGCTGGGCATTCATAACTAATACTAAGTCTCCATGTCTTTATTTGGGAGCTGGTTGGTGGCCCAAAGAAAGCCTGTTACACTGCTCAGTCCATTTAGTGATATTTGTATGTCTATGGTTTCAGGACTGAGCATTGGTACTGTATAACGAAGTAGGGGGTTCATCTTTGGGAAAGACTATTTCTCCTGCTCACAGCACTCCTTAGTTGCCTTTAGCTCTTTGTTTAACAGTAGAGCCCTTGGAGATGTGCCCCTTCCATGTTAGCATGTCTGTTGGTGTCTTCGTTCTGGGCTTGTTTGGGCAGCCATACTGTTGCGATGAAGCTTCCCAGTCATTTCTAGGAGACATGATCCACAGCAGATTTCCTGGTACTCTGGCTCTACAGATCTTTCTGCCACCTTTGCTGTGATGTCTCCTGAGCATAAGGTGCAGGAGTAGTGCTGTAGACATATCAACTGGGACTGACCACCCCACAACCAGTTGTTCTCTGCATTTTGACCAGTAGTATTTTTCTTTAATGGTCTCAATCTGTTGCAAAGAGAAGTTTCTTTGATGAAGGGTGAGACCCACACTTGTCTATGAGTATAAGAATTAAGTATTTAGAATGCAATTAGTAATTATGTTGGTTTTATAAAGTGGCGATTGTAGGTTCTTCTTCAGTAACCATGATCTCACTAGCCCTGGGTAGTTGGCTAGGTTTTCAGTACCATGCATAATTTTCCCTCCTGTTGAGCAGTCCTTAAGTCCAACTGGGGAGCTGTTGGTTACCATCAATACATGAGTGCCACTATTACACCCCTAGGATTGTCATGCCATGCTGGTTGTTGTTGTAGTTTACAAATGCCACAACTGGCTATGACTATTAATTACTTACCTTCCTTGGCAGCTTGCATAGTACCTTCGGGTAATATGAAAGCCAGTCCTCAAGGAGGACGCTTTCAGATCAGATCTAGCTTGGTCCTTCTTGAGTTCTGTGTCTGAAGTGCATGGCATCTTCAGAAATAGGGACTTACCTTCAACTTCTGGGAAGCAACCAAGAGCAACAGACATAGCCCCTATTGTTTTGGGGAACCTCTTGGACTCCTCTGAACAACAACTGGAAATAGGGTTTTGCATGCTTGGCACTGGGATTTTCGTTAGACGGTCCATGGCTCTTGGGGAGTAGTTCCCTTATTTTAACAAGTGGCACAGATAATCCTAATCTTCCAGATCTCTAAACCATTGCTTTGGCAAGCTGGAAATAAAAGAATAATCTTTAAATCTCCCATTTGGCTATATCAGAAGGTTTTGTTTCTGGACTAGAGATATAGCTCAGTGGTAGAATGCTCACCTAACACGAACAAACCTGGATCCAATTTGCAACAAGGAGGGAGGTGAGGGAGGGAGAAAGGGAGGGAGAGAGAGGGAGAGAGACACAGACACACACACACACACACACACACACACACACACACACACACACAGAAAGAGAGAGAGAGAGAGAGAGAGAGAGAGAGAGAGAGAGAGAGATTGGTTTCATTTCTTCCATTAATATTTCTGAGATAAATCACTTTCATTCAGTCTTCAATAACCCCTGCATTAGCTCTCTGAAAGGTATCTCTTCCCACTATCTCATCCTGCTGGTGGCCACACCTCAGCTGCCTTTGTAAACTATCCCTCTCCACTCTCAGAAGGCTAGTGGGACTGTCAATCAAAGGGCTCCACTGCCTCCAGTTTAGCCAATCAGATTCTCTCTCTCACAGGAGATTAAATTTGAGAGTCCATTTGATTTGTCTCTTCTCTCCAATCTGCCCTGTGCTTTCTGAACCCTGGGTTTATTGTTTTTGTTTTGTTTCTCTCTCTCTTTCTTTTACCCAGCTTTCCCTAGGGATCCATAAGCAAACCACAGTCTTCTAGCTAATCCTTTGTTTTGCTGAAGTCAGCTAGTCTGTTCAACTTCTCAGAGAACCCAGAGTCTCTGCGAATCAAGATCTTTGATAGAGTGTTCTATATGATAATGATACCATAGTTTCCATTCTTATAAAGCCACTGTGAATGATCCTTTTGTGACGATCAAGACCATGCCATGAGAGATCAAGAGCGTGTTTTAATAATGGCATCTTTGTCCCAGTAATTCTGGGAAACGAAAAATCTTCAGTAGGATAAATGGTTATTCACTGTCTCACTGAAATATCTTAAATTGAAACAGGCTTTGGCTAAAACGTTTTCTAAACAAGGATTATTGTTCTGGACTTCGAGAAAAGGAAGGAGAAGGAAAAAAGAAGTGTTTGGGTTCAGTTTAAAATACAAACACACACACACACACACACACACACACACACACACACTCACACACTCGCCACTTCAACCTCACCTTTCATGAATTTAAGAAAAGTTCAAGTCTTTAAGTATTTTTAGGAGGGCTGGAAATTATATTCTGATATATGGGGGACATAGCTTTGGTAGCTGGCATCCTCTCTTAGCAGCCACTGTTCAGTTCCTCCCTTTTCTCTCTGTGGCAGTTGTCTGCTGTCTCTATTGATGCCCTCCTGATTCTAGCAAGCAATGACTGAGCAGCTCCTGTGTACCAAGCACCATGCTTGGCTTTGGCCTACATCGCCTCATTTAACCCCTACTAGGCCCTTTAATTCCAATGTTATTATACCCACTTTACAGAAAGGAAATGATAAGAAGCTTGGTGAGGTTTACTATCAGGGCTGATAAGCCATGGGGTCACTTAATCTGTGTCCTCATTGTTAGGTCTCAAACCCAGGACAAGTGGCTAAGTGAGGTGCCTATTTAACATATCCATAACATAGCCGACCTGGTTGCCAGGTTCTCCCAGCATCCCTCAGTCCCTACCTGTTACAGGGTATGAATGGCATACCTTCCCCCCTACCCTAAACTTCTCCAGCCCAGGGCCTGGGCTGCCCCCAGCTGCCCTTCCCTATATAGTCCAGCCATTTTGGTTACCTGGTCCTTTTGTCTACTCTACTCTCCTGACTCTGTCCTCTTGGGCTCTTCACAATGCCCAGCTCAGGGTCACGCTCACTCTTCACTCTCCTAGATGTCTCTGCCTCTGGCAATGCTCTCCCTTTTATCCATGATAAACTTTCTCCTCCATCATACTTAGGAGCAGTCATGTCTTTCTTTTTTATTTTTTTTTCACTCACTCATCTTTCCCCAGGTCTTCCTTATACAATGCCCCTTTGCCTTAAATTGAAAGCATGCTCAAATCCAAGGCAATACTATAAAGTGTTAACTGAGACATCCCAACTCAAATAAAACAGAAACTCATTTTACCACCCATACCTTGCTTTGTATCCCTGACTGAGTGTATGTTTTCCCATGGGATCACCAGGATACAACTAGAACAGGGAAGGTACTCAAAACATGCTTATGGCATCAGTGAATATCCTATAGGGCCCTTAGACTGAC